>NC_056729.1:876023823-876026323 GCF_019279795.1 Protopterus annectens
TAGCCTTGTTACATGCTCAGTAGCATACAACACAGGACTAAGTCTAAGAGCTGTTAGGACTTTGATTTCCAGTCTCCCACACGTTAAGCACAGTGCCTTTACTGTGTTGCCTTGTTACACGCTCAGTAGCATACAACACAGGACTAAGTCTAAGAGCTGTTAGGACTTTGATTTCCAGCCTCCCACACGTTAAGCACAGTGCCTTTACTGTGTAGCCTTGTTACATGCTCAGTAGCATACAACACAGGACTAAGTCTAAGAGCTGTTAGGACTTTGATTTCCAGTCTCCCACACGTTAAGCACAGTGCCTTTACTGTGTGGCCTTGTTACATGCTCAGTAGCATACAACACAGGACTAAGTCTAAGAGCTGTTAAGACTTTGATTTCCAGTCTCATCACTTTTCTACTGAATGAATTTTAACAAGACACTTACCAGATAATGTCCTAGGTCATTCCTAAAAAGGGTGTCTGAACCTTACAACTGCAACAAGTTATCATTGAAATCCCCCTCTGTGTGTACTTTAGGTGTTGTATTTTCGATTTCATAACCTGCAGTGCTGTGCTTCCCTTAGAACAGAACTCCACCCCGTACTCCCACCACAGTGATGAAATTCAGGGTTCTAGGGTAAAGATTGCTATCTGCTCATATTTTATCTCTTGGGAGCACCTTGTCAAACAATCCTCAAAGAGTAAGCCTTACATGACTTTCTTACTTTTTCATAAGACCACAAAGACATTTAAGGGCAAGTGCTATCAGTGACAAATATGGTTCTGTACTTGTAAATTTTATTTTTTTTTCATTATCCATAGAACTCTTCATTTATTTTAACTTCTCCTTCAACACAGCAGTCATCCTCACACTCAATTCAAAGCAAGAAGTCTTTTTAAAATGGACTGCGTCATTCAAATGCCTTACAAATGTTTAACTGAAGCCCAGACATAACCTCCATTTACTTACTACTATAAGCACTTCATCATAGATTAACTACACTGCATTTCCTTCCTTTTGTAAATAGGTGACATTATTTCTTCTGTCTCACCAGTGATTTATATGTGCTCAGCAATGTTTTGCTTCATAAATGACTGCAGTAGGAAAAAGGAGGAAGCAGAAAATTATAGCTTGGAGTGCACAATGATGTTGCTTCAATCTGGGAAGTTAAAAAGATAAAAGTACTGTTGTTGTGTAGCCTGGAACTAACTATGTATGTAAACCATGGAGTAATGTGTCTAATGTGAACTACATGCAGGATGATATACCTGTGATGTGACAGAAAGTACACACTAAAAACATGCAGTTTTTCCTGGACTGGTGTTAATTTATCTCTGCCTGGGGCTTTACAGAAAATGGCTTATGCCACTTAGCAAACAAAAGAAAGAAAAAGGTAATTCATTAATGTTATCAATGTAGGAATCTCTGAGGAGTTTCACAGGAGGCATTTATATTGGCTTGTACAAGAGGTAGTATGTCTATATTATCTTTATTTATTTCAGTTTGATAACTGGGCAAGTGGACTGGTCAACAGACTTTCAGTCACAACCCAGAGCTGACCCACCTTCAAGATGACCACTGAGAAACCTGTCTCTTCTAATCAATATGTATGACACAGTCTGTAACAACTGCAGAAGATGTGTGACACGTGATAAAATTTGTGCCTGGAAATATAACAGTAGAATTGAATTTACTAGAGACGATAGTATTTGTAAACTGAAGAACATCATAAATGATTAATTTTTGATTTGAAACATCTTTGTACATTGTGTAAAACCATCTTCTTCCTGCACCAAACAGGGGTGCTAAGAGCTAAACTGTATGAAGTGCCTCATAATGCTGGACAGTTGAGACGTATGTTGCAAATCTCATTTTTACCAGATGGGTTACTGTGCTATGAGGCAGCATGAAAAATGTGGCAATTAGCCCTAGAAAGCTGAATAGAACCATGGGATGAAACAGTTAGTGGCTCTATATAAATGTCTGCATTTAACTTATCTTATTTATAAATCAGTCAGACTCAAAGAGAGGGCTTATACTAAACTGTAGTTGTATTCTGGTATATGACATAAGATTCAGCAGTTGGAAATATTTGGATTTACATGCACAACAACGAAGTGTTAGAGAGTACATGGCCAAAATTTAGAATCACATGTTACTGTGCCAAGTTCTGAAAATCTCTGTTATCTAGATTTCACAGTAAAGGAAGTTTCAAACCATTGCTTAAGGTGAAGGGCTAGGTGCTTAAGGTCAAGGGCTAGGTGCTTAAGGTAAAGAGCTAGGTGCTTAAGGTGAAGGGCTAGGTGCTTAAGGTCAAGGGCTAGGTGCTTAAGGTAAAGGGCTAGGTGCTTAAGGTAAAGAGCTAGGTGCTTAAGGTAAAGGGCTAGGTGCTTAAGGTAAAGGGCTAGGTGCTTAAGGTAAAGGGCTAGGTGCTTAAGGTAAAGGGCTAGGTGCTTAAGGTAAAGGGCTAGGATTTCATTATAAAGGAGGTTTCAGACAATTGTTAAGGTA